>NC_053492.1:471094041-471140586 GCF_905171775.1 Rana temporaria | reverse complement strand
AGACCCTTAGATGTGTTCATCTTATGCAAGACTACCTAGGTGTGTGTGTGAGGTATGGCCTGTTTACCTCAAAGGGTAAATTGTTTACATACATAAGGAAATATTTATTGATGGTAATTAGACTTGAGGGGGTATTCATTCATGAGAAACATTTGGTTGGGGTCATTATCTGTCACTCTGAAAGACAGGATGTAGATCAGACGGCCAATCAAATTGCTCAGCTATTCAGTGGATAGGGAATATAATTCTGGACATCAATATTGTTGGTCAGAATATTCTCTGTGTATTCCCTGGGTATGGCAAAGGTCTAGAGCTGATCTAGTCAGATGGGACTTTGAATTACTCTGTTGGACTTGTATCATCTGTGGAATTTGGACTTTATTCTGTATTGGAAGTCAAATAAATGCACTCTCTGGAGAGCCTGGTGTGTTGCTGCGGAACAACATAATTTTATAGTCCTCATACTAACACCTAAATATCAATATCTAACCGGACTCGTGTGTGTGTGTGTGTGTGTGTGTGTATATACATACATATATACATACATACATACATACATACATACATACATACATACATACATACATACATACACACTTCACTACACTACATGGAATTCCTCCTCGAGATTCATACCAGACACAGTGCTTGGTGTTGCCAGGTATAGAAGTCTGATCCCTGTTCATTGAAGTCTGACGCATTTCGGACTTTAAGTCACAGGGCAAAGTCGGATCCAAAGTAGGACGACTGTCGTGTTGTACCAGTGTGAACCCGGCTTTATACTATTACTGCACGGTTTATTGCTCAGATACTCCCACCCTAGTTTTCATGCACCCTGTACTTATTATATAGTACATCTTCCTATTGCTACACTGTGGACCAGATCCACATAGAAATAGATCGGCGCAGCGTATCAGAGATGCGCTACGCCGCCGTACCTTACCTGGCGTAATTTTGAATCCTTAAAGATTTCGCGGCGTAGTGTATCTCTGGCGGTGGAATTCAAATCGGCGATTAGGGGGCGTGTTTCATTTAAATGAAGCGCGTCCCCGCGCCAAATGAACTGCGCATGCTCCGTTTCTAAATTTCCCGCCGTGCATTGCGCGAAATGACGTCGCAAGGACATCATTTTTTAAACTTGGACGTGAATTACGTCCATTCCGATTCACGGACGACTTGCGCAAAAAATAAAAAGGAAAAAAAGGGGGGGTTATGTAATAAACCTAGTGTTGCTACACTGAACTCCTCACATACTCTTAGCAATTTTTTGCTAGTCATGTAGTCTGGCCTGGTATTCATATGCTTTCACCTGTCTGCTCCTTCTGTACCCTGTGCTGTCCCTAGAGCAGTGTTTCTCAATTCCAGTCCTCAGGCCCCCCCAACAGGTCAGGTTTTCAGGATTTCCCTCAGATGAAAAGGCTGTGGTGATTACTAAGGCAGTGAAACTGATCAAATCACCTGTGCAAAATAATGGAAATCCTGAAAACCTGACCTGTTGGGGGGGGCCTGAGGACTGGAATTGAGAAACACTGCCCTAGAGTAACATTGATCATGTAATACTCTGCTTGTTCCCTGCAGGCTCTTGCACCTGGCTGTCATCCACAACATCCCTCAGCTGTCTCACTACTTCATCTCACTGGCCCCCAAAGAACTCCTGGACATCCAGAATGACCTGTACCAGGTAGGTGAGCTCCAATGTGACTACTCGCCAGTCACGAATCAACATAGCCAGTGTCAAAGCTTAGACCAGAGATATGCAATTAGCGGACCTCCAGCTGTTGCAAAACTACAAGTCCCACTATGCCTCTGGGTGTCATGCTTGTGGCTGTCAGAATCTTGCTATGCCTCATGGGATTTGTAGTTCTGCAACAGCTGGAGGTCCGCTAATTGCATATCCCTGGCTTAGACGTTCCTTAACCCGGGGCATAGACTCGGTTTGGTAATTCCCCCCCCCCCCCACCTACCCTACTACAATAGGAAGTGTCCCTATGATGCAGGCTCTGATGTGGACACCTGAAAAAAAGGACGTACACAGAATGGGAGAAGGCCAAGGCTCCATTCACATTTAGGTGATTTAAATCGCCGCAATTCCATAATTGCGGTGGAACACGGGGTGCGTTTGTGATGCCGTTACTTGCTAATGGCACCCCATTCGCAGGGCGTTTTTTTTTTTTTTCCTCCATACCCCTCTGCAGCAAAATGGCACTGCAATTGGGGTGTTTTGTTTTTTGCAGTGATTCAAATCGCCTAGGTGGTAATGGAGCCTTATGCCGCGTACACACGATCATTTTTCGGCTGGTAAAAAATGAAGTTTTTTTTTAAATGTAATTTAAAATGATGGTGTGTGGGCTTCAGAGCATTTTTCGGGTTCTGAAAAACGACAAAAAAAAAAATTTAAACATGCTCTATTTTTTCACAAAGTTTTAAACGATGTCATTTTTCGGGTTGTAAAAAATGATCGTGTGTGGGCTTTAACGCGTGAAAAACCCGCACATGCTCAGAAGCAAGTTATGAGACTGGAGCGCTCGTTCTGGTAAAACTACCATTCGTAATGGAGTAAGCACATTCATCGCGCTGTAAAAAAAAACAGAAAAGCGCGAATCGTCTTTTACGAACACAAAATCAGCTAATGCGGCCCCAAGGGTGGCGCCATCTGAATGGAACTTCCCCTTTATAGTGCCGTTGTACGTGTTGTATGTCACCGCGCTTTGCTAGAGCATTTTGTTTTTAACTATAGTGTGTAGGCAAGGTCGTTCGTTTTTTTTTTTTATATAACCTGAAAAATGATCGTGTGTATGCGGCTGCAGCATCACGTGACCGGAAGTTGAGGCAAGTTAAAAAGATATTTTAGATTTTCTTTTCTTTCCAGCAATTAAAACGATCTTGGAGTTGGATTTTTAAGACCATGTTGCAGGTGAAATGCGTCGGTGGCGGATTCACATCTGGTGGGAGGAAAAAAAATGATTTTTTTGAGTAACCTGGTTCTATGCCAATGAAGTTGTTGGGTTTTTTTTTTTTTTTTCGCGGGGGGGGAACGACTGAGCTTTTATGTTGTAGGGGAAGTTTCACCTACTGGTTGGGTTGTAGAACTGATTGACTGCTGTTCGGTTGGTTTCTGATCTTCTCCTAATCCGAACTCCTCCTTACTCCGCTCTCATCTCTTCCGTCCTGACAGTCTGCGCTGCACCTTGCCGTCTACCTCGATCAGCCGGAGGTGGTGGTGGCACTGCTGGGAAAAGACGTCAACCTGGAACTGCAGGACCGCAAAGGTGACACGGCTCTACATGTGGCCTGTGAGAACCAGCATCTCGACTGTGCTAGAATCCTCTTGCGGGGCCCCAGGGGGCCACAAAACTTACAGCTACAAAATTGGAAAGGTAATGTATGTAGGTTTGTGTTTTGGGGGGGGGGGGGGAGAGATTTATAAAAAAAAAAAATATATATATATATATAATATATATATATATATATATTTTTTAGGGTTGCACCAGTGCTGATACTAAGCATTTGCATTGGTGTTCGTGCAAATACTATGATACCTGAAACTGATCCCTTCAGGCTCGGGGGGGGGGGGGGGCTTGTGTGAACCGACAATGCTGCATATGAACTCTTGAGGGGATGGTTTTTGTATACCCCCATTTGCTGCCTTTGCTGTTACTCTCTACTTACCTCTGTACATTACATGTTCCAGACCCCTGCATTCTATGCATTACCCACTCTTGACCCTTGCACTCTGTGTATTAAACACTCCTGAGCCCTACACTATGTACGTACCCCTGTAAACTGTACGGTACATATTCCTGACCCCTGCACTCTTACAAACGTGTCAAGAATATGTAACGTACAGTTATATACTTGCACCTCCAGGGCTCAAAATTTCAAGTCCTTGGCCACTAGCCAGGTCTTAAGAGATACCCGCCCCCTAAACACACCCTCGTAAATTATCTCATGAAATGACACTGTTCAATGTTTTATGCGGAATTCGGTTGCAAAAATAAATATGAACAACAATATTAACATAAAACCTATCAGTGCCCATCAATGCAGCCTCTTCAGTGCAGGAATCGGGGGTGATTGCCCCCCGGCTCACACAGAGCTGTGACGCAGCTGGTCTATAAAACACGGGACTTTTGACAGCGGCCGGCATTTTCATATACCAGCTGTGCGAAATCCCCGCTCTGTGTGATCCGGCCGGCAATCCTCCTTAGGCCCCGTACACATGACCGGTTTTCTCGGCAGAATTCAGCAAGAAACTCGATGGGAGACATATTCTGCCGAGAAAACCGGTCGTGTGTACACTTTTCGTCGGGAAACTCGTCGAGCCAAAAAGAGAGCATGTTCTCTATTTCCTCGTTTGGGCAATGGGAACATTTGGCTCGACGAGTTTTCTGACAGCCGAACAAGGAACTCGACGAGCAAAACGATGTGTTTTGCCCGTCGAGTTTCTCGGCCGTGTGTACGCGGCCTGACAGTGTTCTGGCTGATCGCTTCTGGCAGAAGCTCAGTCTGACCCTGCTCCTCACTCGCCCTCAACTAATTTCTACTTGCCAAGTGTGAGCAGGCAGGTGGAAATTTTGAGGGCTGCACCTGATATCTACCCTCCCACTGTTAGTGCAGTTTTGCCAAACCCACGTTTCTCCTCCAATGCACACAGTCCATGCTGCCTCCTTCTCCACTCGCTGCCTGCGGGCCAGAGGGAAGGGTGGTCAGCTCAGACCCTGTCATGTTTCCTAACAGTGGCCCTGCCAGCCTCCATCCCTCCCAACATTTTTCTCAGTGCGTCAAGCCTCTTACTGTTTATGCAAATCAATTACTGGCCGACCTTGCATTCCTATTAATATGTCCACAGCGGGAAAAGCCTAAAATGGAAAACGAATGCAGCTATCACATCTAATGATTGACAAGCTGCAATATATGATGATTTGGGTTTAATACTGCTTTAAACGTAGTTGAGTAGGTTTTAAAGCGGGGGTTCACCCTATAAACCCCAAAAAAAAAAAAAAAAAATTTTCTTCTACCATAAAATCAGGCATTGTAGCGCGAGCTACAGTATGCCTGTCCCGATTTTTTTTATCCCCGTACTCACCGTGTACTCGTACATCGAAGATACCGACTCCCCTCGGGGAATGGGCGTGCCTATGGAGACGGAGGATGATTGACGGCCGGCTCTGGCGCGTCACGCTTCTCCGGAAATAGCCAAAATAGGCTTGGCTCTTCACGGCGCCTGCGCATAGCCTGTGCGCAGGCGCCGTGAAGAGCCGAGACCTACTCCGGCTGTCTTCGGGGAGAGTGACGTGCCAGGGCCGGCCGTCAATCCTCCTCCCTCTCCATAGGCACGCCCATTCCCCGCGGGAGCCGAAATCTATAATGTACGAGTACACAGTGAGTACGGGGGTAAAAAAAATCGGGACAGGCATACTGTAGCTCGCGCTACAATGCCTGTCTCGATGGAAAAATCATGTCAGTGAGGGTGAACCTCCGCTTTAAGTTCCAGAACATGGAATGAAGAGTCCTTTCTTTCTTTCTTTCTTTCTTTCTTTCTTTCTTTCTTTCTTTCTTTCTTTCTTTCTTTCTTTCTTTCTTTCTTTCTTTCTCCTCCTCCTCTCTTTCTTTCTTTCTTTCTTTCTTTCTCCTCCTCCTCCTCCTCCTCCTCTCTTTCTTCTCCTCCTCCTCCTCCTTTCTTTCTTTCTTTCTTTCTTTCTTTCTTTCTTTCTTTCTTTCTCCTCCTCCTCCTCCTCCTCTCTTTCTTTCTTTCTTTCTCCTCCTCCTCTCGTTCGTTCTTTCTCCTCCTCCTCTCGTTCGTTCTCCTCCTCCTCTCGTTCTTTCTCCTCCTCCTCTCGTTCTTTCTCCTCCTCCTCCTCCTCCTCTCGTTCGTTCTTTCTCCTCCTCCTCCTCCTCCTCCTCCTCCTCCTCCTCTCGTTCGTTCTTTCTCCTCCTCCTCCTCCTCCTCCTCCTCTCGTTCTTTCTCCTCCTCCTCCTCCTCTCGTTCTTTCTCCTCCTCCTCCTCCTCCTCTTTCTCTCCTCTCGTTCGTTCTCCTCCTCCTCTTTCTCTCCTCTCGTTCGTTCTCCTCCTCCTCCTCTTTCTCTCCTCTCGTTCGTTCTCCTCCTCCTCCTCCTCTTTCTCTCCTCTCGTTCCTCCTCCTCCTCCTCTTTCTCTCCTCTCGTTCCTCCTCCTCCTCCTCCTCCTCCTCCTCCTCCTCCTCCTCCTCCTCCTCCTCCTCCTCCTCCTCCTCCTCCTCTTTCTCTCCTCTCGTTCGTTCTCCTCCTCCTCCTCCTCCTCTTTCTCTCCTCTCGTTCGTTCTCCTCCTCCTCCTCCTCCTCTTTCTCTCCTCTCGTTCGTTCTCCTCCTCCTCTTTCTCTCCTCTCGTTCGTTCTCCTCCTCCTCCTCTTTCTCTCCTCTCGTTCGTTCTCCTCCTCCTCCTCTTTCTCTCCTCTCGTTCCTCCTCCTCCTCCTCTTTCTCTCCTCTCGTTCCTCCTCCTCCTCCTCCTCCTCCTCCTCCTCCTCCTCCTCCTCCTCCTCCTCCTCCTCCTCCTCCTCCTCCTCCTCCTCTTTCTCTCCTCTCGTTCGTTCTCCTCCTCCTCCTCCTCCTCTTTCTCTCCTCTCGTTCGTTCTCCTCCTCCTCCTCCTCCTCTTTCTCTCCTCTCGTTCGTTCTCCTCCTCCTCCTCCTCCTCCTCTTTCTCTCCTCTCGTTCGTTCTTCTCCTCCTCCTCCTCCTCCTCTTTCTCTCCTCTCGTTCGTTCTTCTCCTCCTCCTCCTCCTCCTCTTTCTCTCCTCTCGTTCGTTCTCCTCCTCCTCCTCCTCCTCCTCTTTCTCTCCTCTCGTTCGTTCTCCTCCTCCTCCTCCTCCTCCTCTTTCTCTCCTCTCGTTCGTTCTCCTCCTCTTTCTCTCGTTCGTTCTCCTCTTTCTTGTTTTGTCTACATCAGTGACACATGTCTCTTCTCTCCTGTAGGTCTAACCTGCCTGCACATCGCCACCATGAGGAGAAATCTGCCCCTCATCTCTCTTCTTCTGGACAGTGGAGCCAATATCAATAGTCAGGTATTGAAATATCCTTGTGATTGTTTTGTTATAAAGTGTCAGTAAACCGAAATGGGGGAAAAAATAAATAAAATAAAATAAAATAAAATGTAATGCCTTTTTTATTATTTGGTTTGCTGTAATCAAAAAGGCATATCATCTTTAGCAGGGCTCAAAAAAATCTGGGCGCAATTGCGACAATAAATCCTACAATAACCAATCCTACTTGAACAAACAAACTGCCGCCTTCCCCAGGTAGATACGTTGTTATAGGCTCTCTTCTTCTATAAATACTTATAAGTAAAAGGTGGCCATCATAGTGTAGTGGATAAAAACTTGTTTATTAAGTTAAAAATGCAAAGACTATTACCCTCACATATTCATGTGCCTCTATGCCGGCACCCAGCTTCTCCAGCCATGTATGCGGTTAGTAAAAATGCAAAAGTGCGTTCCTATAGCAGCGTGCCCCGCAAGCCTCTCCCACGATTGGCGGTGTGTCGCGTGGGATCTCAACAGCAGCCTCTACGTGTTTCGTAAGAATGCTTGTGTCTTTGGGAAGCATTCTTACGAAACGCGTAGAGGCTGCTGTTGAGAGGACTCATGCGACACACCGCCAATTGTGGGAGAGGCTTGCGGGGCACGCTACTATAGAAACGCACTTTTGCATTTTTACTAACCGCATACAAGGCAGGAGAAGCTGGGTGCCGGCATAGAGGCACATGAATATGTGAGGGTAATAGTCTTTGCATTTTTAACTTGATAATCATTGGATAGATTGATAGCAGCGGGAGCCCTTGACTCCCACAGCTGTCAATCAAATCCAGTGACGCCGTGGGGGAACCCCATAACGGGAGGATCAGGGCCACTCTGTTAAACCCTTGAATAAGGAAAGTAAGTAGAACATGTTTGTTATTTAAAAAAAAAAAAAAAAAGCTTTACAATCACTTTAACCTACATGGTTGCAGCATAATGCTGTTGCCTGCTGGTTCTAAGCTGGAGAGCTGAGCTATCACGTGACTGCTGATCACTCAGGTCCCCTCTGAGCAGAGAGCAGGGACAGTTGGTTGCCGCTCACTGGAGTGCCGGGCAGGAAAGGGGTGGCTGATCAGGCATCTGGGGGGGGTGGGGGGGTTTTCCCTGACATTGGGATAGATCCAGAAACTGGAGCAGCTCGGTGATCTCAGCCAATGGGTCAAGTAAGTGCACTCCTGGGACCCACAAGAGATGTATAGCCAAAAGAGCTTTGGCCATACTTCTAACACCTGTGCCAACTAACCTGTGTAAGAAAGATGTATATACTTGTCTTCCACCCGCTCCAGTCTGGTCATGTGATCTACCCTGTGTCAGCCAGCGGCAGCTGCAGGGGAAAGGAGGGGGCGCTCGAACAACGGCTGGGAATGCCTGGAGTGGTGACATCAAGCATAGGCTTCCAATTGCCATCCGTTGTTGGCCGCTGCTGGCTGACACTGGGTAGCTGGATCACGTGACCGGAGCAGCCTGAAAATTAGATGAGTTGTATACATTTTTCTTCCATAGATGTTGGAAAGGTGGAGGGGCTAGTTGGTGTCATTTGGAGACCTCTGGGGTCTTGGGGTGTCACCCTAGGTCCAGAGTCTGGGATTAGACATGTTGGTAGACCTTGCCCGCTGTAGTCCTGTCTTGTCTCTCACCCGTTCTCCTTTTTGCCCTACAGGAAGGTACCAGCGGAAAGACTGCCCTGCACCTGGCTGTGGAGATGTTGGACGGCCAGCTGGCTGCTCATCTTTTACAATATCGCCCTCATGTGGACGCTTTAATGTACAACGGCTGTACCCCCCTCCACCTGGCTGTTGGCAGAAAGGATATTGAACTTGCCAGACTTTTGTGCCAAGCTGGGGCAGACATCTTACAGAGAAATAGGGAGGGGGACACCCCTCAGGACCTGGCGGAGGGAAATAACCTGGTATGAGCATTCATCTATATTGTTTTTTTTATATAAAATACCCAGATTTATAAGCTAGAAGACTGTAGTTTTGGGCGATTGCATTCTATATAAGATTCACAACTTATGTTCTGGTGACAACTGTAAAGCTGACATTTTAATCTTATATTTAACCACTTGCCGACCCGCTGCAGTACATATTTGGCAGCAGGGCGCAAACTTGTATGTGTATGTTCTTGTGTCTGTCCCAGTATGAAGTTGCTGCTATCTATGGGGGGGGGTAGAGGTCGCTGAGATGGAAGGTTTTTGCTATTCATATGGTTGGGGGCAGGGCCATTTGAAGGAATTTGGGGGCCCTAAGCAAAATGTACTACGGCATTTGTTTTTAAGTTGAGAAGCAGTAGGGTTTAATATAAGTTGAGAAACAACTTTGTAAGATGAGAAGCAAGGGGGGGGGGGGGTTAGGCGGCTACTGAAGATTACTTCTTGGTTCTTGATTCTTCCGACACACACATCCACCTTCCTTCACCCGTGCAGCGAGCAAGTTGAAAGGGAGGGGCCCCAAGCCAGCATGGGGCCCCAAGCAATTGCTTGGCTTGCCTGTCCTGTCGCAACGAGCCTGGTGGGGGGGGTCACTGAGATGGTAGGTGTCTGCTATCCATATCCATAGGGGGGGTCGCTGGGGTGGCTGCTATCCATGGGGGGGGGGGGTGGCTGCTATCCATGGTGGGTGTCTGCTATCCATAGGGTGTTAGGAAAAGAGAATACAAAGGGCTATTCTAGGACTTTGTAGGCACAGTAATGAACCATATTTTATGAAAAAATATTGAGATTTATTGAGACAGTTGTCGGAAAAACTACTATTCCCAAAGAGCTTGATGTAGCATCATACTTTAATACCCTAATAAGACCAAAAAACATAAGTGAAATAAGTGGGGAAAAAACGGGGGAAGGGGGGTGTCGCTGAGGTGGAAGGTGGCTGCTATCCATAGGGTGGGGTCACTGAGATGGGAGGTGGCTGCTATCCATATGGTGGGGTCACTGAGATGGGAGGTGGCTGATATCCATATGGTGGGGTCACTGGGGTGGTGGCTATCCATGGGGGGGTGAGGGTCACTGGGGTGGCTGCTATCCATAGGGGATGGGGGGTCGCTGAGGTGGCTGCTATCCATAGTTGATGGGGGGGGGGGGGGTCGCCACTATTCACAGGGTGGGGGGAAAGAGTCTCTGAGGCGGCTGCTGTCCACAGGGGGTGGCTGCTCTCCAGGGGAAGGGGGGTGTCGCTGAGGTGGAAGGTGGCTGCTATCCATAGGGTGGGGTCATTGAGATGGGAGGTGGCCGATATCCAATTGGTGGGGTCACTGGGGTAGTGGCTATCCATAGGGGGTGAGGGTCACTGGGGTGGCTGCTATCCAGACAGCGACCACTAAGGTGGGAGGTTAGAGGGTGATCAGTGAGTGATTCTTGGAGTGTGATATATGTTGATAGAAAACAAAAATTACATAAATAGTGTTTCCATTTCTCCTCATCCCTCAGCTTCTTCCTCTTCTGCCCTTCGATGATCTGAAGATCTCCGGGAAACCTGTTGTGACCACCGCGTGAGCGCCTGCGCTGATTCTTTGTGACACAATGGAGCCGTCTCATTCACAATGGACATAATGAGAGGCTCGGGGGGACAATGACCACAAGGACGGCGCTCTTTCCCACCATAGTGGTGATTGGACTTCTATTTTATTTTTATACATGTAAAGGGGTGTTTGGCTCTTTTGAGCCGTTCTCTATTCTGCAGAAATGAAGAACTGGAGGAGCCGTATTTTTTGTATAAATTATATCCGGAGCAGAGCCGCCTTTGGTGCGGCATTTCCAGACGCACTTTTGTAGGATGTTGCTGGACTTCGGGGCTTCCAGAGCGGTCACTTCACACAGCCGTCGCATGCGTCCCTAAGAAGGCGCTCCTTACCTGGACTCTGTATGAACTTCTCTCCCCCCCCCCCGATTATCATTTCCTACATTCCACCCCCCTACTGTTTTCTATTCCACATTAGTTACCTCACCCAGAAATGATTGCTTACCTCTGGATCATACAATCTGGTATCGGAACAGTATGTATATAGCTAGCTGGGAGGAGCTTTGTTGAAATCTTTTAAAGGCCAAGTCCACCTTGTTGCATAATAAAACAAAATAATAATTGCATCCATATTTGCAGCCAAAGAATGACTTATTTATTTTTTTGGAATAGCAGTGCAGCTGTGGTCAGTGGATGACGGGTGCCATGCAGTGTCTCTGTGTCTCTCTCTCTCGTTCTCTCTCTCTCTCTCTCTCGTGTTCTCTCTCTCTCTCTCTCGTTCTCTCTCGTTCTCTCTCGTTCTCTCTCTCGTTCTCTCTCTCGTTCTCTCTCTCGTTCTCTCTCTCGTTCTCTCTCTCGTTCTCTCTCTCGTTCTCTCTCTCGTTCTCTCTCTCGTTCTCGTTCTCTCTCTCGTTCTCTCTCTCTCTCGTTCTCTCTCTCTCTCGTTCTCTCGTTCTCTCTCGTTCTCTCGTTCTCTCTCGTTCTCTCGTTCTCTCTCGTTCTCTCTCTCTCGTTCTCTCTCTCTCGTTCTCGTTCTCTCTCGTTCTCTCTCTCTCGTTCTCTCTCTCTCGTTCTCTCGTTCTCTCTCGTTCTCTCGTTCTCTCTCGTTCTCTCGTTCTCTCTCGTTCTCTCTCTCTCGTTCTCTCTCTCTCGTTCTCGTTCTCTCTCGTTCTCTCTCTCTCGTTCTCTCTCTCTCGTTCTCTCTTTCTCTCTCGTTCTCTCTTTCTCTCTCGTTCTCTCGTTCTCTCTCGTTCTCTCTCGTTCTCTCTCTTTCTCTCTCTTTCTCTCTCTTTCTCTCTCTTTCTCTCTCTTTCTCTCTCTTTCTCTAAAAAAAAAAATACCATTTAAAATCTATCCCCTATTTTGTAAACTTTTGGGACCATTTATACAGCGATCATTGCTATAAAAATGCACTGATTACTTTGTAAATGGCAGGGAAGGGGTTAAATATGTCCTAGGGAGTGATTCTAACTGTGGGGGGGGGGGGGCTACAAGTGATACAACAGTGATCACTGCCCCCGATCACAGGGAGCAGTTGATCTCCTTCCTGTCACAAGGCAGAACAGGGAAATGCCTTGTTTTACATGGGCATCTCTCCGTTCTGCAGCTCCGTGATGCGATCGTGGGACACCGGGTTCCAGGGGCACTGTCACACCAACTAAGCTGCGATTATTTTTTTTAGGGGACGTACCTGTACGCCCATTTGTGCTGACGTATATCGTTGTGCGCTGGTTGGCAAGCGGTTAACGTGACCTAAAAACTGTACAACTTTCAAAAACAAACTAAAATCTTTTGGGGGCGGGGGATAAGAAAAATAATATTAATGTGATGGCATAAGTGTGCACACCCTCTTTATCCCTTTCACACCGAGAGTACGCATATATACGTCCTCGGCTTTCGGGGGTTATACCGGGATGATGCCCGCAGCTGCAGGCATCATTTTGGTACCGTTGTTTAGAGCCGGCGATTGGCTATCCAAACATAACAACCGATGCGGCTAAAAGCCGTTCGGTTGTTATGCCTGAGAAGCGGCATAAACGGCTTTGATTCAGTCTCCGCAATGTAAACATGGAAGCGACGTCACTTCCGGGTTTCTCAGCTGCCAATGGCGCCAGATATAAAAAAAAGTACACAGTAAAAAAATTTTTTTTTTTTTTTAAGAACCCCCCTCCCTGCGAGCTTGCGCAACAAAGAAAACGCATACGGAAGTCGCGCCCGCATATGAAAACGGTGTTCAAATCACACATGTGGGGTATTGCCACGATCGTCGGAGCAATAATTCTAGCCCTAGACCTCCTCTGTAACTCTAACCTGGTAACCGTAAAAAAAAAAAACACTGCCGCACAAATACCGTGTGACATAAAATATTGCAACAATCGCCATTTTATTCTCTAGATTCTCTGTGTGTATGTGTGTATATATATATATATATATATATATATATATATATATATATATATATATATATATATAATGTGTGTGTGTGTGTGTGTGTGTGTGTGTTTGGGGAGGGTTGGGGGGTTCTAAGTAATTTATCAGCAAAAAATACGGATTTTAACTTTTAAACACCAAATGTCATAAATAGGCTTGGGCATGAAAGGGTTAAAACTGGGGATGTAGCTGTGTTCATAATTAATAAATTGCATTCAAACTCCTTTTTTAAATAGGGGTCAGTACATATCTGCCATCATTTTAAATTGCCTCTGACTAACCCCAAATAAAGTTCAGCTGTTCTAGTTGGCCTTTCCCGACAATTTCTTGCAGGGTTATTTTTTTTTTTTTTAACTTGTATCTTAAAAATAAATAAAAACAAGTTGGTTATACTTTAAACATTTTAAAGGTTATAGTTATATATATATATATATATATATATATATATATATATATATATATATATATATATATATATATATATATATATATATATATATATATATATTAGTGAGTTGAAAATGAGCATATATGGATTCAGACACCACATCCCACTTTGATTGAAAAGAAGAGAAAGGGGGCTAAGAGGTCACAGGCCTCAGGATTTTAACGGTGTCAAAAATATATAATGACCAAATACTGATCAACACAAGAATATATAGGGAATTGGAAAATAATTGTATTACGAAGTTGATAAAGACATGAAGACAGTACATATCCAAATAACTAGGTTGTTCTTAAAGTGGAGTTCCACCCATAAATATAACATTACATCAGTAGTTTTAAAAAAAAAAAATGTCATTAGTCCTTTACGAAAAATTTTTTTTTTTTTTTTTTTTTTAGATGCCTTCAAAGTGTTGTTGCTAGGCAGAATAGTTAATCTTCCCACTTCCTGCACCTAGGTGCTTAAAGGGGTTTTCCACCCATTTTGTAAGTTTATTAAAAGTCAGCAGCTACAAAAAGTGTAGCTGCTGGCTTTTAATAAACCGACACTTACCTGCTCGACGGCTCCAGCGACGCGCCGGACGGGGCTCCGCTCCTCGCCCCCCGGCGTCTTCATGCTCAGTGTGGGCACCCGGCCGTGACAGCTTTCGGCTTCACGGCCGGGCACCCACTGCGCATGCGCGGCCCGGCGAGGCGCCGTCTGATTGGACAGGCGATCGCCGAGGACCTGTCGCGTGTCCTGGGCGATCGCCTACAGCAACCCCTTCCTGTAGGTGATTAAGCTTAATCGCCTAGGCGATTAGGCTTAATCGTCTACCCGGAAGGAGGAAGTCCCACTCCTCCTGAAGCCCCCACTCCCCCCCCCAAAAAAATTACGTGGCATGTAAGGGGGTGAGGAGTGGGATAAGCGGAAGTTCCAAATTTGGGTGGAACTCTGCTTTAATGCTTCCTAACCTACACCGCACAGACTCCTGGGAATGTAGTGGGTGTAACTTTCCAGGAGTCTGTGCACTCCCCAGTCTCAAAGAATCATGTGACTTGGACAGCACAGGTGCTGAAACCTGATCTGACAATGCTTGTGCAGCACTGAGCATGTGCGAGATCTGCAAGGCTGAAATCCAGGAAGTCATACAGTCTGGCTTCATGATGCCCACACTTAAGATGGCCCCAGTCAATTTCTATTTTATAAAGTGTCTAAATGCTGTAACAACCTAACAAAACGGACCTTAGTTTACAGACTAACTTTACTAGCATACATTAAGCTTGTGTATTACAGGGGTATTTATATTTAAAAAGTGAAATTGTGGCCGGAACTCCGCTTTAAGAGTACATACGAAACCATTTTTCCCTCAACATGTTTTGCTCCCAAAAAAAGCTTCTTCAGGAGATGTGGCGGTCTAATATACTGAAAGTAACAAAGAGAATATGAGCACTCATGTAAATGCATTAAAAATAAAATGCATTTAAATATGTCTATAACTATAGGCATCCAAACATGGATTAGAATGTAAAAAGACATATAACAAAATCAAGAAAGATCCATCAATGAGGACGTATAAAAATAGTTGCATTTTGTAAAGATAAATGGTGTGATCAATTTCTTACCAGTCATCGATAATGTTTGGGGTACTTATCAATCTGATTAATTAAGAACATAGAAAAGATGTGCCAAAAAAAAAAAAAAAAATCCAAAAAAAATGCACCTCACAAAAATACCAGAAATTCATGTTAACTACACAATTACCCAATGCAGACAACTGCTAGGTAATGCCTACCATCAGGGCCTTATTACAAAATCCACTTGGGAGTTTCTGAATGTCCCTCTTCCCCGAACACCCACTTTATATATATATGTCCTCCCAAAAATCCATAAAGATCCCCTCCATCCACCTGGTCGACCTATTTGTTTCTTGAAATGGCTGTCTCACTGAGACTGCCAGTCAACTGCTCGACGATTACCTGAGACCCCAAGTTTGGTGTCATATTTGCAGGACACCAGTGAACTTTTGAAGGCATTGGATGTTCTCTCTGTTCCAGAGGGAGCATGGCTTGTGCTGGATGTGGAGGCCCTCTACAACTCCATTCCCCCCACATGTTGGAGTTGTGGAGGGCTTCCTTTCCAGGGGCAGTGATGTCCCTGTTGCCTACGTTTAATTCATCTTGAATCTTCTTCGATTTATTATTTTCAACAATATTTTTCTTCGTGGGTGCTCCCACTACCTCCAGATACAGGGGGTGGCCATGGGGACCAAGTGTGCCCCAACCTATGCCAACCTGTATCTGGGGGGGTGGGAGCAGGATCTTTTCTTTTCCGGGAGGACATGCAGGAATTTGTGGGCAGATACCCATGTGGCGACGTTACATAGATGACATCTTCTTTATTCGGACAGGAACGAGAGAGGATTTGCTCAGTTTTTTTGATGGCCTAAAGCTTAATCGTTCTAACCTCAGTTGCACTATGGAGAGTAGTCAATCCAGTCTGACCTTTTTGGATATTCAGATTTATATTGACTCCCAAGGCCTCATAGGCCCTACCCTTTATCGTAAGCCCTCTGCGGGCAATTCGCTCTTCCACGCGACAAGTTCCCATCCGGCTCCACTAGTAGCTAGTGTGCCCTATGGGCAATACCTCAGACTACGCAGAAATTGTAGTGAAAACTCTCATTTTGAAACTGAGGCTAAAGCCCTACAAAATCGTCTCTTGTCACAAGGCTACAGTAGGAAATGCCTCAAGAAAGCCTATCTCAAGGCCCAGAATCGGGAGCGATCCTCTGTCATTCACAGTCCTCGGAAAGTTAAACCCATTGGGGTAGATTCAGGTAGGGCTGCGCACTTATACGGCGGCGCAGCGTACCGTTTTAACGCTACGTCTCCGTAATTTACTTGCGCTACGCTTCATTCACGAAGCAGTAGCTCAGTAATTTGCGTGGGCGCTCCGTAAAACTGCCCGGCGTAAGCGCGCGTAATTTAAATGATCCCATAGGGGGCATGGATCATTTAAATTAGGCGCGTTCCCGCGCCGAACGTAGTGCGCATGCTCCGTCGGGAAACTTTCCCGACGTGCATTGCGGTAAATGACGTCGCAAGGACGTCATTTGCTTCAACGTGAACGTAAATGGCGTCCAGTGCCATTCACGATTCACTTACGCAAACAACGTAATTTTCAAAAATCGCGACACGGGAACGACGGGTATACTTAGCATTGGCGGCTCCTGCTAATAGCATGAGCAGCCTTACGCAGAAACCGACGAACGCAAACGACGTAAAATGCGAACGCCGGGCGCGCGTACGGTTGTGAATCGGCGTGAGTATGCAATTTGCATACTCTACGCTGACCACTATGGGAACGCCACCTAGCGGCCAGCGTAAGAATGCAGCCTACGATACGACGGCATAAGAGCCTTATGCCAGTCATATCTTAGGCTGCAGTCGGCGTATCGAGCTTTCTGAATCGGGAGAAGTCGATACGCCGGCGCAACTAAGCAATTACGCTGTGTATCTATGGATACGCAGACGCAATTGCTTTCTGAATCTACCCCATTGAAAGAGTTCGCCTTCAAGGAGTTGCCCAGTTCTCAGGGCAACATCGTCAAATGAGAGATCTATTACAGCGACACTGGTATCTCCTAACTGGAGATCCCTTGGTGTCCAAACATCTCAAGCAACATCCAGAAATTACCTTTAGATGGTCCAAATCCCCGAAGGACTGTGTGGTACATAGCCATTATACTCCCAATGTGAATGATCCTGTTGAGGCAAGGGGAACAAGACCCTGTCATAAATGTGGGTTCTGCCGCTTTATATTGTATGAACAGAAGATCAGCATTTCTCTCCCGGACAGGACCGGGAGCTGTGTGTTTACACCCACAGCTCCCGATCCTCGCTCTGTAACGAGCGATCGCGTGTGCCCAGCGGCGATCGCGTTCGCCGGGCACGGGAGTTGGGGGTGAGAGAGGGGGCGCGCACCCCCCTAGTGGCCTGCGCGAGAGCCGACGTATAGCTATGGGCTCTCGCGCAGGGGAGCCGACCTGCCGCCGTGAAACGACGGCGGCTGGTCGGCAACCAGTTAAACCTCTTCTCTTCTAATTTTAAGTGAATGACCACGTGTCTTTTTAAAATCCCTTTTGCAAAAAAGTTTTATCCCTATTGTGGGGTCACCAGTACGGTATTTGTACATTGAAATCATATCCCCTCTCAGGCGTCTCTTCTCCAGAGAGAATAGGTTCAGCAACCTTTCCTCATAACTAATATCCTCCAGGCCCTTTATTAGCTTTTTTTTTGCCCTTCTCTGGACTCGCTCCATTTCCAGTACATCCTTCCTGAGGACTGGTGCCCAGAACTGGATACTCCAGGTGCGGCCGGACCAGAGTCTTGTAGAGCAGGAGAATTATTTATCTCTGGAGTTCATCCCCTTTTTTAATGCCAATATTCTGTTTGCTTTGTTAGCAGCAGCTTGGCGTTGCATGCTGTTGCCGACCCTATCATCTGCTAGGACCCCCATGTCCTTTTCCATCTTAGATTCCCCCAGAGGTTCTCCCCCCCCTAATGAGTAGACTGCATTCATATTTTTGGCACCCAAATGCATTATTTTTCAACATTAATCACTTCCTGCCCGGTCAATATTCAATTGACGTCCGGGAAGTGGTTGTGAAATCCTGACTGGACGTCTATTGACGTCCTGCAGGATTACATGCCTGCGCAGCGCGGCGATCAGTGATCCGGGGTGTCAGTCCGACACCCCGCATCTCCGATCTCGGTAAAGAGCCTCCGGCAGAGGCTCTTTACCACGTGATCAGCCGTGTCCAATTACGGCTGATCACGATGTAAACAGGAAGAGCCGTTGATCGGCACTTCCTCACTCGCGTCTGACAGACGCGAGTAGAGGAGAGCCGATCGGCGGCTCTCCTGACCGGGGGGGTTCGCGCTGATTGTTTATCAGCGCAGCCCCCCCTCGGATGCCAACACTGGACCACCAGGGAGTGCCCCCCGGTGCTCAATAGAGCAAAAATGGGCAAAAATTTTTTTTTAACACAATCAATGCCAATCAGTGCCCACAAATGGACACTGACTTGAAACATGGGCACTGACTGAAATGATGCCCAGCAATGCCATCAGTGCCACCTCTTAGTGCCCATCTATGCCCAGTGCCCACCTATCAGTGCCCATCTGTGCCACCCATAAGTGCCCATCAGTGCAGAATACCAGCGCCGCCTCATCGGTGCCCATCAGTGCCACCTCATCAGTGACCATCAGTGCCACTATATCAGTGCCCATAATTGAAGAAGAAAACTTACTTTTTTACAAAAAAATTTACAGAAAAAAATAAAAATGTTTTTTTTTTTTCAAAAATGCCGGTCTTTTTTTTAGTTGTTGCGCAAAAAATAAAAATCGCAGAGGTGATCAAATACCACCAAAAGAAAGCTCTATTTGTGGGAACAAAATGATAAAAATTCAATTTGGGTACAGTGTAGCATGACCGCGCAATTGTCATTCAAAGTGCGACAGCGCTGAAAGCTGAAAATTGGCTTGGGCAGGAAGGTGCGTAAGTGCCCGGTATGGAAGTGGTTAAACCTCATTTGCCATGTAGTTGCCCCACCCCATTAAATTGTTTAGATCTTGTTTCAAGGTTTGGAGGGTTCAAGGTTGCAAAGTTATTGCCCTGCTTAGCTTAGTATCGTCCGCAAATACAGCGATTGCAATGTTAATCCCATCTTCCAGGTCGTTTATGAACAAATTAAATAGGATTGGTCCCAGGACAGAACCCTGGGGGACCCCACTACCCACCCCTGACCATTCCTAGTACTCCCCATTTATCACCACACCATAGCCAGTTTTTAATCCATGTACTCACCCTATGGTCCCTGCCGACATGTACAGTAAACATCTATGGGAAATTGTATCGAATGCCTTTGCAAAATCCAGGTACACCACGTCTACGGGCCTTCCTTTATCTGGATGGCAACTCGCCTCCTCATAGAAGGTAAATAGATTGGTTTGGCAAAAACGATTCTTCATGAATCCATGCTGATTACTGCTAATAATACAGTTTTTCTTACTAAAATCTTGTATATAGTTCCTTATCATCCCCTTCAAGAGCTTACATACTATTGATGTTGGGCTAACTGGTCTGTAATTCCCAGGGATGTATCTTGGCAATTTTTCAAATATTGGTGCTACATTGGCTTTTCTCCAATCAGCTGGTACCATTCCAGTCAGTAGACTGTCAGTAAAAATTTGGAACAACGGTCTGGCAATCACTTGACTGAGTTCCTTAAGGGCCCTTGGGTGCAAGCCATCTGGTCCGGTTGGCTTCTTAATGTTAAGTTTTTCAAGTCAAATTTCTAATTCTATCCTCTGTTAGCCATGAGGGTTCTTCCTGTGATGTGTTATGAGGATAAACATTGCAGTCTTGGATACTAAATCCAGGGCCATCTTAATAGCATCATGGGCCCCTGGGCAAAGTAATGCTCTGGGGCCCCTACATTGATGACAGTGCAGGTAAACAGACATTAGGTAGGAGGCAGACTGCCTTCCCTTTGCATCTATCACTCTCAGTGCCATCATGGGGCCCATCAAATTTCAGGGCAGCGTGGGCTCAACGGCCAGCTGCTTTGGGGAAAGTGCAAGGGCCCCCCATGCAGCTGGGGCCCACGGGCAGTGCCCAGGTGTGCTCTTTCATTAAGACAGCCCTGACTGAATCCCCCTGTTTCCCTCGTGAAGACTGAAGAGAAGAATAAATTCAAAACCTTCGCCATCTCTCCATCTTTTGTAACCAGATCCCCTTCATCATCCTTTATGGGGCCAATATGTTCTGACCTCCCTCTCTTACTATTTATATGCTAAAATTATTTCTTCTTTTTTTTTTTTTACTTTCCTCCACTATGTGCCATTTGTGTTCTATCTTAGCCACCCTGATTGCACCCTTACATTTTGTATTACATTCTTTGTAAAGTAGGAATGCTGATGATGACCCCTCAGCCATTTTTTACGTTGGAGTTAAGCCACTCAGGACTTTTATTATCTCTTTTAAATGTATTTCCCATTGGGATGCACTGGCCAATATATTTTATTTAATATGCTCTTAAAGCACTCCCATTTTTCCCTCCCTGTTCTTTGTTTATAGGATTTTATCCCAATTAATATCTTCTAGCAAGGAGCGCAGTTGAGGGAAGTTGGCTCTTTAGAAATTCAGTGTCTTTGTATTCCCCTTGTGTTTCCTATTTGTGTGATTTATACTAAAACTAATTGACCTGTGGTCGCTGTTTCCTAAATTGCCCCGTATTTCCACATCTGCGATCGGGTCTGTATTGTTAGTAATCAGTTGGTCTAGTGACACATTTCTTGTTGGTGCGTCTACCATCTGACTCATGAAATTGTGCTGCAAGACATTTTAGGAAATGGCGAGCCTTAGACGAATGTGCGGTTCCTTTATCCCCCATTATAATGACACCTGCCACCCTTGCCACCAATCCAAACCTTGATAGGAGGTCCGCCTGCCCTCTAGACATGTGCACAGAAAACGTTTTTTTTTTTGTTCTGTTTCGTATCGTTCCGTATGTTCGTTTCCATTCGTTTTTCGTACGACGAGATTTTTTCGTATTCCGATCGTTTCGTATTTTCGTTACCGTTTTATTTTCGTACATGCGGGATGGTTCGTTATTCTGTTTAATTCATGTTCGTTACTTGTTAGACAATAATTTTCGTGAATTTTCGTCAATGATTTGCATTCTGTGTTTTGGATTCCTTTTTCTGTTCGTGTTTTCGGTCGTGTGTTCGTGTGACATCTATGACAATTTGTTGTAGATGTCATGTGGGCATGCGACTGAAGATACGAACAGAAAAAGGATTTTCGTAATTTTGTACTTTCGTAAATATATCGCGGGATTCGTGGCACTTTCAACACGCGGCTCATCCATATTAACGATTGTTAAGCCCCATACACTGGGTCAGACTTTTCTAACAACAAACATAAAAACGATAGTTTTCCGTTCGTTCTCAGAAAATTTGTTCGTTTTTAAACTCCATCAGAAAACCATTTTTGGGTTCAAAAGTCTGGCCAACTGATCTCTCCCTTCAGATGAAAATCCACAGAAAAGTTTATTTGGCTTTACTGTACTACTCAGCACAAAAGAGAAGCTGCTTCACTAACTACACTCACTGCCCATTCAAAAAAACGAAAATGACATCTGTGGCAAGGGATTTGCATTCTGTGTTTTGGGTCCTTTTTCTTTTGGTGTTTTCGGTCGTGTGTTCGTGTGGCATCTGTGGCAAAAGATTTGCATTCTGTTGAATCCAAAATACGAACAGAAAAAAGGAAATCAAAATACAGGGTGCGGGTCTTTTGTTGTGGCTGTCATGTGAGCATACGGCTGAGGATACGAACAGAGAAGGGATTCAAACAGGATACAGAGTGCAAATCTTTTGTTGTGGATGTCGTGTGAGCATGCGACTGGGGATGCGGACAGGGAAAGGATTCAAACAAAATGCAGAGTGCGGGTCTTTTGTTGTGGATGTCATATGAGCATACAACTGAGGGTGCGAACAGAGAAGGGATTCAAACAAGATACAGAGTGCAAATCTTTTGTTGTAGGTGTCATGTGGACATGCGGCTGAGGATACGAGCAGAGAGGGGATTCAAACAGGATACAGAATGCAAATCTTTTGTTATAGATGTCATTTTCGTTCTTTTTGCCGTTTTCGTTTTGTCGTATTTTCGTCAGATCGTTCGTTCGTATTTGCGGTTGTTCGTTATGCGGCTCATTCGTAATCCTGCCGTTTTCGTATTTTGGTGCTTTAATTTTTTCGTATGTACACATTATTCTGCGGGTACGAAAATGAACATTTTCGTACGAAAATAACATTCGTACGAACGGGAATGCACATATCTACTGCCCTCCTCCCTCTGGTTAGGGGGCCTATAACATACTCCCAGTATTACTTTCCCCTTGGTTTCCTCCCTTTTGAAGCTCTAACCATAAGGATTCCACCTCCTCCCTAGCTCCATTAGTGCTGTTGTCCCTCACATTCACTTGTACATCATTCTTGATATACAGGCATACCCCTCCCCCCTTTTTTTTCCCCTCCCTATCTCTACAATATAGGGAATACCCTTGAATGGTTGCCAGCCAATCACTAGTGCTGTTGAACCAAGTCTCTGAAATTCCCACAAACTCCAAATTCTTATGGTACATTAGCAGCTTTAGTTCTCCCATATTGTCCGCCAAACTCCTGGCATTGGTGAACAAGCCTCGTAGTTTTGTCCGGTCTCATACTATCTCCCTATTGGGTGTTCTGAGACTGCAATTTGGATTTGTTCATTAACCACTTAAGGACCCCTTCACGCCGATATACGTCGGCAGAATGGCACGGCTGGGCACATCAACGTACATGTACGTTGCCCTTTAAGCCCAGCGCGCACACGCAACCCGGTCCGAAGCTCCGTGACCGCGGCCCTGGGACTCGCGTACCTGATCGCCGCTGGAGTCCCGCGATCGGTCCCCGGAGCTGAAGAACGGAGAGAGCCGTATGTAAACACAGCTTCCCCGTTCTTCACTGTGGCGGCGTCATTGATCGTGTGTTCCCTTTTATAGGGAAACACAATCAATGACGTCACACCTATGGCCCGCCCCCCTACAGTTAGAAACAGAGATGAGGTCACACTTAACCCCTTCAGCGCCCCCTTGTGGTTAACTCCCAAACGGCAATTGTCATTTTCACAGTAAACAATACATTTTTAATGCATTTTTTGCTGTGAAAATGACAATGGTCCCAAAAATGTGTGAAAATTGTCCGATGTGTCCGCCATAATGTCGCGGTCACAAAAAAAATCGCTGATCGCCGCCATTAGTAGTAAAAAAATATTAATTAATCAAAAAGGCAATAAAACTATCCCCTATTTTGTAAACGCTATAAATTTTGCGCAAATTGCGATTTTTTTTTTTTTTTTTTTTTTACCAAAAATAGGTAGAAGAATACGTATCGGCCTAAACTGAGGAAAAAACATGTTTTTATATATTTTTGGGGGATATTTATTACAGCAAATTTTTGTTTTTAAAGGTGATCAAATACCACCAAAAAGAAAGCTCTATTTGTGGGGGGAAAAATGGACGCCAATTTTATTTGGGAGCCACGTCGCACGACTGCGCAATTGTCAGTTAAAGCGATGCAGTGCAGAATCGCAAAAACTGGCCAGGTCCTTTAGCTGCCTAAAGGTCCGAGTCTTAAGTGGTTAACCACTTCCCGCCCGGTCAATAGTAAATTGACGTCCGGGAAGTGATTCTGTTATCCTGACTGGACGTCTATTGACGTCCAGCAGGATAACATGCTGGCGTGCGCCCGTGGGGGCACGCAGCGCGTCGATCGGTGATGCGGGGTGTCAGTCTGACACCCTGCATCTCCAATCTCATTAAAGAGCCTCCGGCGAAGGCTCTTTACCACGTGGTCAGCCGTGTCCAATCACAGCTGATCACGATATAAACAGGAAGAGCCGTTGATCGGCTCTTCCTCACTTGCGTCTGACAGATGCGAGTAGAGAAGAGCCGATCGGCGGCTCTTCTGACAGGGGGGGGGGGGGGGCTACGCTGATTGTTTATCAGCGTAGCCCCCCCCACGGATGCTCACACTGGACCACCAGGGAAGCCACCAGGACCACCAGGGAGGGGGGCAACATGTGGATGGCCAGGTATGTACCCCATGGCCATCCACATGTTAAAAAGTATTCACAATAGATGCCAATCAGTGCCCACAAATGGGCACTGACTGCCAACATGGGCACTGACTGGCAAACATAAAAACAAGTGGTGCCCAGCAATGCCATCATCAGTGCCACCCCTCAGTGTCCATCAGCGCCATCTCTCGGTGCCCATCTATACCCATCAGTGCCTACCATAAGTACCCATCCGTGCCACCTATGAGTACTCATTAGTGCCGCCTATGTGTGCTTATCAGTGCCGCCTATCAGTGACCATCATCAGTGCCCAAACTTCAGGCTTTTTCTCCAGTCGCCTTTCAGGACAACCTTGGAGAGAGCGCAGCTCCGCCTCTTCATTAGGAAACACATGCTACTCTTTAAAAGCCCTCCTCTTCCACCATGGCCTCAGTTATTGTGTTTCCTCCGCCATGGTGGAAGCGCATGCTTGTGGACCAGGGGTGCTGCGCTCTTTCCAAGGTTGGAGGGGTAAGCCTTACCTTTATCTGTTTGGTGTGCAGTGGCCATCCCAGGCTCCCCTAAGGGTGGGGGGAGTCCTCCGGAGTCTCCAGCCTCTCCCTGCTCAGTGGAGTGAAGGCTCTACAGGAAGCGGCGCTGAGTGCCCAGGGGTCCGCTGTTCTGGCTCAGGTGGCCGGGCGGCATACTACCGCGTTGGCGGTCTTTATTTTTAAAACGCCGCATGACGGTCCCGGGTCCTGGCGGGCGGGTGACGTCATGCACAGCGGCGTAGTTTCCTGTAGAGGCGTGGTGACGCGTGGTTCACGTCGCCTAGTAACGCAGAGGTCAGGAGACAGGCCTAAGAGCGGCGTCTTCCGGTTCCGGCCGTCTTTGATGACGCGCGGACCCGGGAAAGATTTAAAAATCATTCAGTCCCGGCTGTGTTTCTCTCGGCGATGGAAGAACCTACAGCCATGGCGGAGACAGGCGCCTCAGACGCTGCTCAGGTCCAGGTAGGGGGGTACAGCGGTGCCTCTATCCTTACTATTGGGCTTATTGGTTGTTTGTTATTGGTCCTCCTTAAGGGAGCCTGTACTGCAGGGTCAGAGGTAACTTCTCTCGGTCCCTGACAGTTGCACTGGGTGGTGTTTGATTAGCTGTGGATCTTTTATCACATCTTCCTTTTAAAGTGGTGGCGGTTTTTTCCTTGTTTGTAAAAAACCTATTGTTTCTCCAATGGTAAAATACCCTTTTTTTGTGTTTTAGGAGAAACAAAAAACTAAAAAGCCACCAACTCAAAGGAAATGTCCTTCCTGCAAAAACCCTCTTAGAGATTCATGGCAGAAGGCAATGTGTAAATCTTGTATTAAGGATTTAGTGGAAGAAGAGACATCCCAGCAATATAAAGCGTTATTTTCTTCAGTGCAAGAACTTGCAAGTTCTTTGAATTCGGTCAAATCTATGTTGGTTCAGACTCCAGCAGTGCAAGCTGAACCCCAACATTTACCACCCAGCCCAAAAGCTTCCACCTCAAGGTCAGAGGGTGTGGATTCAGGGGATGAAGGGACAAGTACTCTTCGCTCTCTCAGGGATTCAGATGAGGAGGAAGAGGAAGGAGAGTACAGAAATACCAGATATAAAGTCTCTCTAGATGAAGTAGATGATCTTCTTGAAGCAATTTATACTACACTTGATATTCAAGAAGAGGAGGTACAATTATCTCTTCATGACAAAATGTACCAGGGTCTGGATGCCTCCAAACATAAGGTTTTTCCAGTGCACAAGGTAGTATCAGATACTATAAGAAAAGAGTGGAAAGATCCAGAAAGGGGCCCCTTCTTTTCTAAAAGTCTAAGGAAAAGATTTCCCTTTGAAGATAAAGACTCTGAAGCCTGGAATAAAAAGCCAAAAGTTGATGCTGCTTTTTCCCAGGTGTCTCGACGCACGGATCTTGCGTTCGAAGACATGGGGATACTAAAAGATCCCATGGACAAAAGAGCGGACTCCCTGTTAAAGAAAGCCTGGGACTCTACTTCTCTTAGTCTAAAACCTGCAATGGCCTCCACAGTGGTGGCAAGAAACTTGGAGTGTTGGGTGGAAAAGCTGATGAACCATGTTGAAGCTGGTACACCAAGGAAGGATATCTTGGAATCCTTTCCATTGATTCTAAAATCAATCAGGTACATGGCTGATGCGTCAGCTGAATCAATCAAGTTGTCAGCTAGATCCTCTGCCCTGGTGAACTCAGCCAGACGTGCAGTATGGCTGAAAACCTGGACAGGGGACACAGCCTCTAAAGTCAGACTCTGCGGGTTACCCTTCTCAGGGGACTTACTGTTTGGACCAGATCTTGAAAAAATTCTGGATAGAACAGCCGACAAAAAGAAGGCTTTCCCGGCTAAGAAACAACCGGTTAAAAAGAATTTTCGTTCTTTTCCACAAACCTCCAAAAAAGAAGAAAACAAAAAGCGCTGGTTTCCTCAAAGAGGTAGAGGAAGAGGAGGTATCCTCTTTAAGTCACCCCAGGATCAGTCATCAAAAGACAAGTGACAATCTGACTCCTGTGGGGGGAAGACTGTCCACCTTCTCTTCTCAGTGGAGTCTTCTGACCAAGAGCCCATTTGTGAAAAACATAGTTGCACAAGGTTACAGTCTGGAGTTTTCAGAGTGCCCTCCTTGCAGGTTTTATGTGACAACCCTACCAAGGGATCGGGAAAAAGCTTCCGCAATGATGAACCTTCTAAGGGATCTGATCCAACAGGAAGTTATTGTCCAAGTCCCAAAAGATCAGGAGGGAAAAGGGTTTTACTCCCACATATTCTTAGTAAAAAAGCCTTCAGGCAAATATCGCCTAATTTTGAACTTGAAGATCCTGAACAAAACTATAAGGTACAAGCACTTCCGGATGGACACCATTTATTCCATCACAAAGTTGTTAACACCAGAGTGCTTCATGGCCTCTCTGGATCTAAGGGATGCGTATCTACACGTGCCAATAGCACAGGCCTCACAAAAGTTTCTACGCTTGGCAATAAACCTGGGAACTTCAATGTGGCACCTCCAATTCAGAGCTCTGCCGTTCGGCCTTTCATCCTCACCAAGGATCTTTACAAAAGTGATGGCGGAAGCCTTGGAGCCTCTGAAACTGAGAGGGGTCTCAGTTGTTCCTTATCTGGACGACCTCTTATTCTTTGCAGGTTCAAGGGATCAGCTGGTTTCAGATCTCCAGACGTCCCAGGCTCATCTCGAGAGCCTGGGGTGGATATTGAATCTAGAAAAATCAAACCTAGACCCCTCACAGGAAATGAGGTTCCTCGGTTACACCATCAATTCAGTTCTACAGAAGGTGTTTCTCCCTCAAGAAAAAGTAGAAAAAGTAGTTTCTGCAGTGAGACAGATTCAAACGAATTTCCCAGTGTCAGTACGTTCTGCCATGGCAGTCCTAGGTCAACTTACGGCCTCGATTCCTGCCATTCAATGGGCAAGGCTTCATTCCAGACCCCTACAGAGGAACATCCTACAGGAGTGGTCTCACCAGGAGTCACTGGAGAAAACCTTCTCTCTATCATCAAAGGTAAAACGGTCCCTCTGGTGGTGGAGAGATCCTTCCAATCTCACAAAAGGTCTCTCATGGGTCCTTCCCTCGGACAAACGTCTGACAACGGACGCAAGTTCGTGGGGATGGGGAGCCCACTTGGATGGACAGACCGCACAAGGGTCATGGACCAAAGTGGAGGCAAGGAGGTCATCGAATTGGCGAGAACTAAAAGCCATTTTTATGGGTCTCCTGGCTTTTCAACAGATGCTGAAGGGTTGTCATGTTCAAATTTTGTCGGACAACACTACAGCAGTGGCCTATGTGACCAGACAAGGCGGGACCAGGAGTCAGGGTTTGATGGAGCTGGCCAATCAGTTACTGACTTGGGCAGAAAGAAATGTGGCCTCTTTGTCAGCAATCCACCTAAAAGGATCCCAAAACCTGCTGGCAGATCTTCTCAGCAGAAAGAAAGTAATAGAAGCAGAATGGAGTCTAAGTCAGGAGATTTTCAATATGATCTCCAAGGAATGGGGACATCCTCAAGTAGACCTTTTTGCCAGTCAGCAAAACACGAAAGTTCAAAACTTCTTTTCTCTCCACAGAGAAGACCAGGCGATAGGCATAGATGCTCTAGCCCATCCCTGGGACTACCATCTGTGCTACGCCTTTCCCCCCTTTCCCTTGATTCCATTGGTCTTAAGGAAATTCAGAGAAGAAAAAACAGATCTAATT
This sequence comes from Rana temporaria, assembly GCF_905171775.1. NCBI lineage: Eukaryota > Metazoa > Chordata > Amphibia > Anura > Ranidae > Rana > Rana temporaria. The sequence continues at coordinate 471,112,291 of NC_053492.1, read as the reverse complement.
CTGATTGCTCCCTTTTGGCCAAAGAGGCCTTGGTTCGCAACTATACTGAACCTGGCCGCAAAACCTCCATGGAAGTTGCCTCCCAAGAAGGACCTTCTAACACAGGGATCTGTGTGTCACCCAGAAACAGACAGGTTACATCTAAGCGCTTGGTTTCTGAGGAAGACATTTTGAAAAATAAAGGCTTGTCGGACAAGGTTGTAAAAACTCTTCTGTCCAGTAGGAAGGAGGTAACAAGATCAATTTATCTTAAAGTGTGGAAGAAGTATAACTCATGGTGTTCTTCCAAGACCTTTCAAACTAAGAGTGTGGTCTCAGTGCTAGAATTTCTCCATGAAGGAATGGAAAAAGGACTTGCAGCCAGTACCTTAAAAACACAGGTAGCGGCTCTTTCTGTTTACTTAGAAAAAACTCTGTCCAGAGAACCTTTAATTTCCAGGTTTTTTAGGGCACTAGCTCGAAATAGGCCAGTGATCCTCAAAAGTTTTCCCAGTTGGGACTTATCGGTTGTACTACAAGGTTTGACGGGAGTTCCGTTCGAACCATTGGAGAATAGTTCTTTGAAAAACTTAATCCTCAAAACAGTCTTTTTGGTGGCTATTACGTCAGCAAGACGAATCAGTGAGCTCCAAGCTCTGGCTATCACTGAACCCTTCCTAAGAATTTTTCCAGACCGAGTGATCCTGCAAACGGATCCTTCGTTTCTTCCGAAAGTATCATCAAAATTCCACCGGTCACAGGAAATAGTATTACCCACTTTTGCTTTAAACCCTTCTAATGCTGGAGAAGAAGCTTTCCATACACTAGACGTGAAAAGGTGTCTTTTACAGTTTCTTTCAGTCACCAGAGATTTCAGAAAGTCAAATGCTCTCTTTGTAGCTTTCTCAGGTCCCCGCAAGGGGGAAAAAGCATCCAAAAGTACTTTAGCCAGATGGCTTAAACTTGCTATTTCAGAAGCCTATAAAGCCAAAGGAGTCGTGCCTCCCTCAGGTATTGTGGCACACTCAACAAGGTCAACTGCAGTCTCCTGGGCCGAAAGAGCCGGCGCTACACCTGAGCAGATCTGCAAGGCCGCCACTTGGAGCAACTTCTCAACGTTCCTAAGGCACTACAGGTTGGATCTATTGTCTGCCGCAGACCAAGCCTTTGGCAGGAAGGTTCTGCAAGCAGTAGTCCCACCCTAGGGTAAGTTACTTGTTTATCCTCTCCAAGGTTGTCCTGAAAGGCGACTGGAGAAAGACTTAGTTAGACTTACCGGTGACGGTATTTCTAAGAGCCTTTCAGGACAACCGCTGTTACCCTCCCTAAATGTTAAAGTAATAAGTTATAAAATCTATCATGGTGTTGTGGTTTTCTGTGCTATGTCTTCCAGAGAGTCGGACCACAATAACTGAGGCCATGGTGGAAGAGGAGGGCTTTTAAAGAGTAGCATGTGTTTCCTAATGAAGAGGCGGAGCTGCGCTCTCTCCAAGGTTGTCCTGAAAGGCTCTTAGAAATACCGTCACCGGTAAGTCTAACTAAGTCTTTTTTTGCTGTAAGCGGAAAATTTCATATAAATAAACCTAAGGATTTTACACTATTTGGAGCCTCTGGTTTCTTTCCGGTGTCCATTTCCTACTGAATCCCTTGAGTACCACTGGGAGAAGTGGAGTGACCCTGTGATGTGGAGAAAGGCCCGCGGATGGGTTTTAAGCCATTCACCGACTCCCTGTAATAAGGGGTCAACTAAAGCTGGTAAGCAGAAATCCACTAGCTAGATTCAGGTAGAGTTATGCCGCGTACACACCATCACTTTATGTGATGAAAAAAAACGACATTTTCTGTGAAGTAAAAAATGACGTTTTTGAAACTTCAATTTTCAAAGACGAAGTTGCCTACACACCATCGTTTTTCTCACAATGTTCTAGCAAAGCGAGGTTACGTTCTCACCACGTTTTTCCATTGAAGCTCGCTTCATAAGTAGCTTCTGGGCATGCGCGGGTGAAAAAACGTCTTTTTAACCTCTTGACCACTGGGCACTTAAACCCCCTTCCTGACCAGACCAATTTTCAGCTTTCGGTGCTCTCACAATTTGAATGACAATTACTCCGTCATACAACATTGTACCCATTTGAAATTTTTGTCCTTTTTTTCACACAAATAGAGCTTTCTTTTGGTGGTATTAGATCACCTCTGGGTTTTTTATTTTTTGCGCTATAAAAGAAAAACGACCGAAAATTCTGTAAAAAAAAAACAAACAAACTTGTTTCTGTCATATTCGCAGGTTATTTCTCACACACAGCATATGCATACCACGAATGACACCCCAAAACACATTCTGCTATTCCTCCCGAGTATGGCGATACCCCATGTGTGCAACTTTTACACGGCGTGGCCACATAGAGAGGCCCAACATGCAGGGAGCGCCATCAGGCGTTCTGGAGCACCCAGGCCAATTCTGACATTTCTCTCCTACATGGAAAAATCACAATTTATTTGCTAGAAAACTACATAGAACCCCAAAACATTATATATGCGGAGTATTGGGGTATTGCGGAGTATTTGGGTATTGCAGAGTATTGGGGTATTGGGGGTATTGCAGAGTATTGGGGTATTGCGGAGTATTGCAGAGTATTTGGGTATTGCAGAGTATCGCGCAGGGTATTGCAGAGTATGGGGGTTTTGCAGAGTATGGGGGTTTTGCAGAGTATGGGGGTTTTGCGGAGTATGGGGGTATGGCGGAGTATGGGGGTATGGCGGAGTATGGGGGTATGGCGGAGTATGGCGGGGTATGGCGGGGTATGGCGGGGTATGGGGGTATGGCGGGGTATGGGGGTATGGGGGTATGGCGGGGTATGGGGGTATGGGGGGGGGGTATGCAGAGTATGGGGGGGTATGCAGAGTATGGGGGGGTATGGCGGGGTATGGCGGGGGTATGCAGAGTATGGGGGGGTATGGCGGGGTATGGCGGGGGTATGCAGAGTATGGGGGGGTATGGCGGGGTATGGCGGGGGTATGCAGAGTATGGGGGGGTATGGCGGGGGTATGCAGAGTATGGGGGGGTATGGCGGGGTATGGCGGGGGTATGCAGAGTATGGCGGGGTATGGCGGGGGTATGGCAGAGTATGGGGGGGTATGGCGGGGGTATGGCAGAGTATGGGGGGGTATGGCAGAGTATGGGGGGGTATGGCAGAGTATGGGGGGGTATTGCAGAGTATTGCTGAGCTGGGAGGGATGGCTGGATCTGTGACTGCAGTTGTCACAGATCCAGCCACAGCACTGCTGACACCCCGCGCTCCCCCCCCTCCTCCTCTCGCACTGTACCGAACGGTACAGAGAGGAGAGGGAGGAACCGGCGTCATCAAATGACGCCGGTTTGTTTACAAGTGATCGCTCCGTCATTTGACGGAGCGATCACGTGGTAAACAGCCGCGATTCGCGGCAATTTACTGTGATCCGTGATGCGCCGGGTCTTCTAGACCCGGCGAGCACGGACACTTCCGCGAGCGCGCCCCAGGGGACGCGCAAACGCGGAAGTGCACGAGGACGTCCCAGGGACGTCCTGTCACAATAACTCGACCGCGCTGTAGCAGTATTTCTGCTATGGCGCGGTCGGCAAAAGGTTAAACAACGTTTTTTGCTACACACGGTCAATTTCTGTGAAGTAAAAAACGACGTTTTGAAAAACGACACATAAAATTGAAGCATGCTTCAATTTTTTTTGGTCGTTTTTTAGAAGACATAAAACGACGTTTTCCCCCACACACGGTCAATTAAAGTGACGTTTTTAAAAACGTCATTTCTTTATCGTACATCACGGGACACAGAGCAGCATAGCCATTACATATGGGTTATATAGTGTACCTTCAGGTGATGGACACTGGCACTCTCCGACAGGAAGTTCCCTCCCTATATAACCCCCACCCATAGTGGGAGTACCTCAGTTTTTTCGCCAGTGTCTTAGGTGTTGGTGCACGTTGAAGGTTGTGCCTGCAGTTTGTCCTTGGGACCAGGGCCAGCCGACCGGATCCGTCCAAGGTGCTTCATAGCCAAAGTGGACGGTACCCGGGCCCCAATTCGTGGATGGGGTTTTGCCTATAATGCCTCTCCTTGGAGGGCTGGACTCTGGGTTCCAGGACTGGGTTTTTTAACCTATGAATACCTGCTGCCAGTAGTGCTGTATAGGTCCAGGTGTGTGGTGTTCCTGACTTGGACCCCGGTCCCTGAAGGTCTATGACCATACCCACGGTGAAGGGGGAAGATTGGGCCTCTTGCATGAGCAATACCCTGCGGCGTGGAAAGGTAAGCGGGGGGCCTACGGAACTTGGTTTGTCAGTGGGCTCCCCACAGGGGACTCTGGGGAAAAGCCTTTTTTATGCCTCTGTGCATGGGCTAAAAGAGAAACCACAAAGTCTGCATGACTGGATGGCTCAAACACCCAGGTATACTGTTTCCTCTGGCTGGGCTAATAGACTGCTGCTGCTGCTACAAGGTGTTTTGCTCCATGAAATGTAAAAGGGAGCATGTCAGGTTTAAATTACTTACTTCCTGATGTCTGTGTGTCTCCAGCAGCTCCCGGGCTCCTCTCCCCACATGGATTCTGCTTCCTGCTTCCTGAGAGCGGCGTCGGGAGCGCGCGCGCGCGCACTGTTATAGGCGCCGACGCTGCGTGGAGGGGCGGGGGACGCCCAGGGAGTTCCCTCCCCTCTGTACATCAGAGGGAAAAACTCTATTTAGCCTGTCAGTTTGCTGAAGGCTGTGAAGGGACACGGAGCAGCGATGCTGAGCTGAGCAGGATAGGTTTGCCTATGTTATGCTGACACAGTGACACCTAGTGGCCGTTTTTTTGTACACACCTTGCTAAAGAGCTGTTTAAGCTCATATTTTCTCTGAAAAGCCGGTGTACTAAGTAGCAGTCAGAGTACTTAGTATTTGGTACTCTCTTAGCCCAGCATTAAGGGAAGCAATATTAGGATATGATTAAGCCCTTGGGGCTCAATATTGCTATCTCTTGTTAGGTTTTGGGAAGTTTAGTTTCTGTCTAACATTACCCTAGCCTAAATTTTTTTCCTCATTTATTTAAATGTGTGTTTTTCTCCAGCTATTACAGTTAGTTGTATATTAGCGGAGTATCTCAGATTTGTTATTATGGCTCCTAAGGGTGCAGGGAACGCTAAAAATGCTAAAGGTGTTAAAAAGCCGAAGGGTTCCCCATCGGGCTCGGAGGATATTTCCCAGAATCCACCTGCCCCTACCTCCCCGGAGGATCCGGAGGTTGCTGCCCTGGGTGAGCCATCGGGGTTGCTAGGTGCTATGGCGGGCCCTATTCAACCAACTCCTTCCTATGTCACGGAAGAGATGTTAGCCTCCACCTTGGGTGGATTTGAAAAGAGGATGGCCGCTCTTATTACGGCCTCTTTATCCGGGAAGAAGCGGGCTAGGTCCCCGTCTCCCAGGTTTGAATCTCCTGAGGAAGATGTCCTTTCCACTGAGGAATTGGAAGATACAGGAGACCAGGCTGAGGATCATCTGGACCATTTGGGTTCTGAAGATTCTACTATAGAAGAACCTTTTTCAGCTTCTCACGCAGAAAAATTGTGGGTTCAGTCCTTAACGGATATGGTGCGGTCAGCCTTTAAAATGCCTTTGCCTCAGCCTCTGGCCTCCGCTGTGTCCTCATTGGGCTCCCTAAAAGCGCCCCAAGCCAACCTGGTGTTCCCGGTCCATCCTTTGTTAAAGGACCTGATATTTCAGGACTGGGTTAAGCCAGACAGGATTTTTTTGCCTCCTAAAAGGTTCGCAGTTATGTACCCTTTAGAGGAGGAGTTTTCAAAAAAATGGGCTGTCCCCACTGTTGACGCAGCCATATCATGTGTCAATAAAGCTTTAACATGTCCAGTGGACAATATTCACATGTTCAAGGATCCTGTGGATAAAAGGCTTGAGACCTTACTAAAGGCATCCTTTTCCACAGCGGGGGCAGTGGTCCAGCCAGCTGTAGCTGCCATTGGCGTCTGCCAGGCTTTAAAAGACCAGGCCAAGCAGGCCCTAAAGGACCTCCCGGCTCAACAGGCTCAGGACTTAGCCGATCTACCTAGAGCCTTATGTTTCGCGGTAGACGCTATCAAGGATTCAATCCAACAGGCGTCCCGCCTATCCCTGTATTTGGTCCACATGAGAAGATTACTTTGGTTAAAGAACTGGTCTGCAGAAACCCCCTGCAAAAAACTCCTTACAGGATTCTCCTTTCAAGGAGAGAGATTGTTTGGAGAAGATCTTGACAAATATATTCAAAAGATCTCTAGTGGTAAGAGCACCCTTTTGCCGGTTAAGAAAAGGTTCCGAGGTCCCTCTTTTAAGCGCCCAACCTCTCCAGTTCCAGGGCCCTCATTCTCTAGGCAGTATCGACGGCCTCCTGGACGCGCAGCTGCAAACAGGCCCCAGGGGCAAGCTGCAGGGAACAAGAGACCGTGGAACCGTAAGCCGGTTAAGGCTGCCCCTAAGGCAGCCTTGTGAAGGGGCGCCCCCACTCTCTCGAGTGGGGGGAAGACTCCGGTTGTTCTCGGAGTTGTGGGGGGCCCAAGTTACCGACCAATGGGTTCTGTCCTCAGTAACTCAGGGGTACAAGCTGGAGTTTCGGGAGTTCCCCCCTCCTCACTTTCAAATGTCAAGACTTCCAGGCGACCCTCAGAGACAGGCATCGCTTCTGTCCGCCCTAGAGCGACTCCTATCTCAAGGAGTGATTATGGAAGTACCAGCAGGGGAGCAAGGACAAGGGTTTTACTCAAACCTCTTCGTTGTCCCGAAGCCAAACGGCGACGTCAGGCCTATTCTGGACCTAAAGTTATTAAACCGCTTTTTAAGAGTCCGGTCTTTTCGAATGGAGTCCATTCGTTCGGTGGTGGCCGCCCTCCAAGGAATGGAGTTCTTGGCCTCCATCGATATAAAGGACGCTTACCTGCACGTTCCGATTTTCCCAGGCCATTACAGGTATCTGCGTTTTGCCCTAAACTATCGGCATTATCAGTTCGTGGCTCTTCCGTTCGGACTAGCCACGGCCCCTCGGGTTTTTACGAAGATCCTGGCCCCCGTATTAGCCATCCTAAGGGAACAGGGCATTCTGATCATGGCCTACCTAGACGATCTTCTGGTAGTCGACCACTCAGCGGCCGGTCTAAATCGGGCAGTGTTGCTAGCAGTAAACTGCCTAGAGTCCCTGGGTTGGGTTCTAAACCGGGACAAATCGGCTTTACAGCCCACAAGAAGGTTGGAGTATCTAGGTCTGATTTTAGATACAAGACAACAACGGATCTTCCTGCCCCAGTCCAGAGTGGACTCGATAAGGGAGTTAATCCACATAGTCCTAAGCAGCACAAGGCCATCTATACGCCTCTGCATGCGCCTGTTGGGAAAGCTAGTGGCCACCTTCGAGGCAGTGCCCTATGCCCAGATCCATTCTCGGAGGCTACAGAGAGCAATTCTCGCGGCCTGGGACAAAAGACTCCAGGCCTTGGATCTTCCCATTTCCCTTCCCTATGCGGTAAGGCAGCCTGTGTTGGTGGCTAGTCACAAAAAATCTTCTGAAAGGAAGATCGTTCAATCCCCCCTCATGGAGGATAGTAACCACGGACGCCAGCCTATCAGGTTGGGGTGCAGTCCTAGACGATTTAACCCTACAGGGGAAATGGTCAAGGGCAGAATCAGCCCTACCCATAAATGTCTTAGAGATCCGAGCAGCTCGGTTGGCTCTTTTGGGCTGGACGGAGGTTCTGCAGGGCTCCCCAGTAAGGGTACAATCCGACAATGCCACTGCCGTAGCTTATATAAACCACCAGGGTGGCACCAGGAGTCAGGCAGCCCAAAGGGAGGTAGATCGGATCTTTTCATGGGCAGAAGCCCATGTCCCCTGCATCTCAGCTATCTTTATCCCCGGGGTGGACAATTGGCAAGCGGACTTCCTCAGCCGCCAACAGATGTCCCCAGGGGAGTGGTCCCTCCATCCCGAAGTGTTCCAGGTCATTTGCCGGAAGTGGGGTACTCCGGAGGTGGACATTATGGCGTCCAGATTCAATGCCAAAGTAGCAAACTTTGTCTCTCGAACGAGGGATCCATTGGCCTGCGGGACAGATGCCTTGGTGTGTCCTTGGCATCAGTTTGCGCTAATCTATGCCTTCCCTCCAATACGGATGCTACCCCCGTCTTCTTCACAGAATTCAAAGGGAACGCAAGCCAGCGATTCTAGTGGCCCCAGCGTGGCCCCGAAGACCTTGGTACTCCTTGATAAAAAGGATGACCGTAGAGGAGCCTTGGGTCCTCCCTCTACGTCCGGACCTCCTCTCACAAGGGCCATTCTACCACCCTGCCTTACAGGCCCTAAATTTAACGGCCTGGCGGCTGAGTCCCTGATTCTCAGAAACAGAGGCCTTTCAGGGCAGGTCGTTTCTACCCTTATAAACGCAAGAAAACCAGTTTCCAGGTTAATATACTATAGGGTGTGGAAGGCCTATATTACCTGGTGTGAAACCAGGAAATGGGATCCCCGCAAATATACCATTGGGAGAATCCTGGAGTTTTTACAATTAGGAGTGGAAAAAGGTTTGGCGGTCGGCACAATCAAGGGGCAGGTGTCTGCCTTGTCGGTCTTCTTCCAGAGACCTTTGGCTGCCCATTCTTTAATGAAATCCTTTTTACAAGGTGTTATTCGGGTGAATCCCCCGATTAAAGCTCCCCTGTATCCTTGGGATCTAAATTTGGTTCTATCGGCCTTGCAAAGGCAGCCCTTTGAGCCCTTGTCCGTGATTCCTTTGGTCCTTTTGACTAGGAAACTAGTGTTTCTGGTGGCCATGGCATCCGCCAGAAGGGTGTCGGAGTTGGCAGCCTTGTCATGTAAGGCACCTTATTTATTATTGCATAAGGACAGGGTCGTTTTGCGGCCGCTTCCGTCCTTCCTGCCTAAGGTGGTATCAAATTTTCACCTTAATCAAGATGTGATTCTTCCATCATTTTTTCCAAAGCCTTCTTCTAAGGAAGAGAGGTTACTACATTCCTTGGATGTAGTTAGAGCTGTAAAGATTTACTTGGAAGCTACAGCCCAGATTCGTAAGACGGACGTCTTATTCATTCTGCCGGAAGGGCCCAAGAAGGGCCAGGCAGCGTCTAAGGCCACTATTGCTAAGTGGATTAGGCAGACGATTATTCAGGCCTATGGCCTGAAGGGGAAGAGTCCACCCTTATCGGTTAAGGCTCATTCCACTAGAGCTATAAGTGCCTCTTGGGCAGCGTATCGCCAGGTCCCTATGGCTCAGGTCTGCAGGGCAGCAACCTGGTCATCTGTCCACACATTTGCAAAATTTTATCAAATGGACGTTAGGAGGAACGCTGATTCAGCCTTTGGGCAGGCGGTACTGCGGGCCGCAGTTTAATCTCCTCTTGTCCGGTGGCACCTCTTGTTTGGTTTTTTCTGGTTGTCTCCCTCCCCTCATGGAGCATTGCTTGGGGACATCCCATATGTAATGGCTATGCTGCTCTGTGTCCCGTGATGTACGATAAAGAAAAAGGGATTTTTAATAACAGCTTACCTGTAAAATCCTTTTCTTGTAGTACATCACGGGACACAGAGCTCCCACCCCTCTTATGGGGAATTTTGGGATGCATATTGCTTGCTACAAAACTGAGGTACTCCCACTATGGGTGGGGGTTATATAGGGAGGGAACTTCCTGTCGGAGAGTGCCAGTGTCCATCACCTGAAGGTACACTATATAACCCATATGTAATGGCTATGCTGCTCTGTGTCCCGTGATGTACTACAAGAAAAGGATTTTACAGGTAAGCTGTTATTAAAAATCCCTTTTTTTTTTCATCACATAAAGTGATGGTGTGTACGGGGCATTAGGCCGGCGTATCAGTAGATACGCCGACCTAACTCAGAATCTGTGCCGACCTAAGTTTAAGTGTATTCTCAAACAGATATACGCTTAAACATATCTAAGATACGACAGCTTGCGCCGTCCTATCTTAGGTTGCAATATTGAGGCTGGCCGCTAGGTGACGCTTCCATTGCGGTCGGCGTAGAATATGTAAATCAGTAGATACGCCTATTCACGAACGTACGCCCGGCCGCCGCAGTTCATTTACGCCGTTTACGTATTATAGGCCTAAAGTTATTCCATCAAATAGATGGAATAGTAATGTTAAGTATGGCCACCATTCCCGCGCCGAAATTCAAAATTTTTACGTCGTTTGCGTAAGTCGTCCGTGAATGCGCAGTTGAAAAAAAAAACGTCAATCACATCGGGTCAAGCCTCATTATCATAAAACACGCCCCCTTAGACAAATTTGAATTAGGCACCCTTACGCCCGCCTGCTTTAGGCTACGCCGCCGTAACTTGGCAGGCAAGTACATTGTGAATCATGTACTTGCCTCGCTAACTTACGGCGGCGTAGCTTAAATGCCTTAAGCTACGCCACCTTAAAGTTGCGGCCAGCTATGTGAATCTAGCTACAAACGTCCCTGATTGAAAAGTTTCCACCCCCGAGAATGTTTGGCCTTGGTACAGACACAGAAGGTGACACTCATAGGTTCAAATGGCAATTAAAGGTTCATTTCCCACATCTGTGGCTTTTTAAATGGCAGTAAGACCCCTTTCACATCGAGGCGCTTTTCAGGTGCTTTCACGCTAAAAAAAAAAAAGCGTCTGAAAAGCTCACGAAAGCGTATTTTCATTCAAATCAATGAATGCTTTCACACTGGGGCAGTGAGCTGGCAGGGCGGTGAAAAAAAAACGCCCCTCTCCATTGAAATTCATGGAAAGCTCTTCAAAAGCGCCTGAAAAGTGCTCAGTGTTTTACTGGAAGTTTAGAAGCGCCTCTGTGTGAAAGAGATCTTAGTGTATAAATAGTCAATGAATTTGTTAGCTCTCACTGGATGCACTGAGCAGGCTCGACACTGAGCCATGGGGAGCAGAAAAGAACTGTCAAAAGACCTGCGTAACAAGGTAATTGAACTTTATAAAGATGGAAAATTATATAAAAACATATCCAAGGTCTTTAATATACCAGTCAGTGCGGTTCAATCCATCTGTTTGGTTGACTTCCGCCTGGAGAGACGGGGGACGTTCCTTATGAGGATTTTGGGATCCTTTGTCTGCACCACGGCCATCATCTTTGGTTACATGTCATCTTTTATATGCTTCGAATGGTAAATATATCCCCACTACTCGTACTATGGGTGCCAGCATTTAGCTTGAATGTTAGTATTCTAACATACCTTTTTTTTACATCTTTCCAGAATACAAATCCCCCTGAAGAAGACCAATTTGTGGTCGAAACGTGTCAGGGTATTCAATGGCACTATATACTATTCCATTGCATCATTTAATATTTAATTATTGTTGAGATGGGTCTCAAACTGTCTGTAACCTGAATGTATTTAATATTACAATTATCTGCATCTGCACTACCTGTGATACAGAAACCTAGTAAAGATCTCTTTTATACATTTCCATGTCTTTGAATTTAATATACTTTACACAGTATGGGCCAGATCCACATACAAATGGATCGGCGCAGCGTATCAGAGATACGCTACGCCGCCGTAACTTTTCCGGCCTTGGTTCGAATCTTGAAAGATTGCGCGCCGAAAGTTACGGCGGTGTAGTGTATTTCTGGCAGCGGAATTCAAATCTGTGATTAGGGGGCGTGATTCATTTAAATGAAGCGATTGAACTGCGCATGCTCCGCTTCGAAATTTCCCGTCGTGCTTTGCGCGAAATGACGTCGCAACGACGTCATTTTTTGAACTTAGACGTGACTTACGTCCATCCCTATTCACGGACGACTTACGCAAAAAAAAAATAAAAAATTAAATTTCGACGCGGGAACGACGGCCATACTTAACATGGCAGGTCTATCTATACGCCGCAAAATAGCAGCTTTAACTATACGCCGCAAAATAGCAGCTTTAACTATACGCCGCAAAATAGCAGCTTTAACTATACGCCGCAAAATAGCAGCTTTAACTATACGCCGGAAAAAGCCGACGTAAGAGAATGCGACGGCCGCGCGTACGTTCGTGGATCGTCGGAAAAATCTCATTTGCATACCCGACGCGGAAAACGACGTGAACTCCACCCAGCGGACGCCGAAGTATTGCATCCTAAGATCCGAAGGCGTACGAAGTCGGATCGAACCCAGATGCTGTCGTATCTTGGTTTGAGGATTCAAACTAAAGATACGACGTTGGTAATTTGAAAGTACGCCGGCGTATCAGTAAATACGTTGGCGTACTCTCTCTCTGGATCTGGCCCTATGTCGCTTAAAAGCCCCCGGGGGGGAATTTCTAAATTTTTTGTCTATACAACATTTTGGGGTGTGCGGCCCTTGGACTCTCAATATGTGCGTTTTTTTCTTGTCTTAATCCTTTATTAAAAAAACACTTAAGACCCGGACCATTATGCAGGTTAAGGACCTTGCCCCTTTTTGCGATTCGGCACTGCGTCGATTTAACTGACAATTGCGCGGTCGTGCGACGTGGCTCCCAAACAAAATTGGCGTTTTTTTTCCCCCACAAACAGAGCTTTCTTTTGGTGGTATTTGATCACCTCTGCGGTTTTTATTTTTTTGCGCTATAAACAAAAATAGAGCGACAATTTTGAAAAAAAATCAATATTTTTTACTTTTTGCTATAATAAATATCCCCCCAAAATATAAAAAAAAAAAATTTTTCCCTCAGTTTAGGCCGATACGTATTTTTCTACCTATTTTTGGTAAAAAAAAAAAAAGTGTTCATCGATTGGTTTGCGCAAAATGTATAGCGTTTACAAAATAGGGGATAGTTTTATTGCATTTTTATTAATATATATATTTTTTTTTACTACAAATTTCGGCGATCAGCGATTTTTTTTCGTGACTGCGACATTATGGCGGACACATTGGACAATTTTGACACATTTTTGGGACCATTGTCATTTTCACAGCGAAAAGTGCTATAAAAATGCACTGATATCTGTGAAAATGACAATTGCAGTTTGGGAGTTAACCACTAGGGGGCGCTGTAGGGGTTAAGTGTGACCTCATATGTGTTTCTAACTATAGGGGGGTGTGGCTGGACGTGTGACGTCAGTGATCGTCTTTCCCTATATCAGGGAACAGATGATCACTGACACTGCCACAGAGAAAAACAGGGAAGGTGTATTTACACTCACCTCTCTCCGTTCTTCAGCTCCTGTTACCAATCGCGGGACACCGGCGGCGATCGGGTCCCGCGCTTGCGGTCATGGAGCTTTGGACCGGCACGCTCGCGACCCCATGGCTGGGCCTTAACCGCTTAATGACCGCCGCATGTACATATACGTCGGCAAAATGCCACGGACAGGCAGAACGATGTGCCCGCACGTCGCTGCCTAGACGTGGGTCGGAGGTCCAATCGGGAACCCCCCCCCCCCGGTACATACGGCGGTCGTTAACCGTGTGGGAGCGATCCGGGTCGAGGCCGCCCCCTCGCGATCGCTCCCCGGAGCTAAAGAACGGGGAGAGCCGTATGTAAACATGGCTTCCCCGTGCTTCACTGTGGCGGCTGCATCGATCGTGTGTTCCCTTTTTATAGGGAGACACGATCGATGACGTCAGTCCTACAGCCACACCCCCCTACAGTTGTAAACACACACTAGGTGAACCCTAACTCCTTCAGCGCCCCCTGTTGGTTAACTGCCAAACTGCAACTGTCATTTTCACAATAAACAATGCAATTTAAATGCATTTTTTGCTGTGAAAATGACAATGGTCCCAAAAATGTGTCAAAATTATCCGAAGTGTCCGCCATAATGTCGCCGTCACGAAAAAAATCGCTGATCGCCGCCATTAGTAGTAAAAAAAAAAATAATGAATAAAAACAAAATAAAACTATCCCCTATTTTGTAAACGCTCTAAATCTTGCGCAAACCAACCGATAAACGCTTATTGCGATTTTTTTTTACCAAAAACATGTAGAAGAATACGTATCGGCCTAAACTGAGGAAATGTATATTTTTAGGGGATATTTATTATAGCAAAAAGTAAAAAAATATTGCATTTTTTTCAAAATTGTCGCTCTATTTTTGTTTATAGCGCAAAAAATAAAAACCGCAGAGGCGATCAAATACCACCAAAAGAAAGCTCTATTTGCGGGGAAAAAAGGGCGACAATTTTGTTCGGGAGCCACGTCGCACGACCGCGCAATTGTCTGTTAAAGCGACGCAGTGCCGAATTGTAAAAACCCCTTGGGTCATTTAGCAGCATATTGGTCCGGGGCTTAAGTGGTTAAGCTGGATAAAAGCACAAGCAACTGTGACATTTTATCCTCCACGGAGTGCTTTGAATAGAACTATTTTGGGGAACTGTTAAACAAATTTGTTTAGTTCCGCTTTAAAGCCAGGAGATGATCAGCGTTCGGAGCCTATTGTTACTCACAGGAGGGGACACGCCTATAGGCGTTCAGGGTTTCCCTGGACTATAGGCGGGCTATACTGCTCCTAACAGGTGAAGGTGTGACACAGAGAGATCCACATCTTACCTGTGTATGTAGATCGGACAGCAGCCAGGATTGGATGACCGGTGTGCCTGGGTGACATGGTGACCTTGGGGTGAGTACAGGTGTAGAATCCTCCCACCTATGGGGTTTCCCAGGCCAAGGGTTAACCAAAACCCTAATACTGGGGTATTTTCCCAATATAATGGGTATAAATACTGAAAGAGGTTCCTGATATACCAGGGGTATAAATACTGTGACGTTTTCCTCCTATGCTGGAGTGTAAATACTGAAGTATGTTCCTGATATACTGGGATATATACTATAAATACTGTATAAACTGAGAAAATTCCTGCTACACGTGGGTATGAGTATTAGCTTATGTTACTCATCTACTGGGCTATAGATGAGGTATGTTCCTGATATACTTGGGTATAGATACTCAGGGATGTTCCTGATATACTTGGGTATATACTCAGGTATGTTCCTGATATACTTGGGTAAAGATACTCGGGTATGTTCCTGATATACTTGGGTATAGATACTCAGGTATGTTCCTGATATACTTGGGTATAGATACTCAGGGATGTTCCTGATATACTTTGCATGGATACTCAGGTATTTTCCTAATATACTTGGGTATACTCAGGTATGTTCCTGATATACTTGGGTATAGATACTCAGGTCTGTTCTTGATATACTTGGGTATAGATACTCAGGTATGTTCCTGATATACTTGGGTATAGATACTCAGGGATGTTCCTGATATACTTTGCATGGATACTCAGGTATTTTCCTAATATACTTGGGTATACTCAGGTATGTTCCTGATATACTTGGGTATACTCAGGTATGTTCCTAATATACTTGGGTAAAGATACTCAGGTCTGTTCTTGATATACTTGGGTATAGATACTCAGGTATGTTCCTGATATACTTGGGTAAAGATACTCAGGTATGTTCCTGATATACTTGGGTATAGATACTCAGGTCTGTTCTTGATATACTTGGGTAAAGATACTGAGGTATGTTCCTGATATACTTGGGTATAGATACTGAGGTAGGGAGGGAAAAGGGTAAAATAGAAGGGGGAATATAGAAGACATGTATGAAATATGTGAAATAGAAATGGTAAAAAGATATATGATTGTAACCAACTGTTGTTTTTAAAGATGATGAAAAATTAATAAAGAATAAGTAAAGCAAAAAAATAGATACTGGGGTATAAATACTCAGGTATGTTCCTGATATATTTTGATTATATTGTAGAGCACAATATACACAGTCGGCTCTCTATAAATCCTCTATAATAATAATAATAATAATAATATTCATACTCAGGTGTGTTTCTAATATAGTGGGGTAGATAATACGATACGTATGCTCCTGATATTCTCGGGTATGGATACTCAGGTATGCTCTTGATATACTCTGTATGGATACTCAGGTATGCTCCTTATATACTCAGGTATGGATACTCCGGTATGTTGGGTAGATAGGTATGCTCCTGATATACTCGGTATGGATACTCAGGTGTGTTGGGTAGATAATACTCAGGTATGCTCTTGATATACTCGGGTATGGATACTCAGGTGTGTTTCTGATATAGTTGGGTAGATAATACTCAGGTATGCTCCTGATATACTCGGGAATGGATACTCGGGTGTGTTGGGTAGATAATACTCAGGTATACTCTCGGGTATGGATACTCAGGTGTGTGGGGTAGATAATACTCAGGTATGCTCTTGATATACTTGGGTATAAATACTCAGGTGTGTTGGGTAGATAATACTCAGGTATGGTCCTGATATTCTCGGGTATGGATACTCAGGTATGCTCCTGATATACTCAGGTATGGATACTCAGGTATGCTCTTGATATACTCAGTATGGATGTACGGGTGTGTTGGGTAGATAATACTCGGGTATGCTCCTGATATACTCGGGTATGGATACTCGGGTGTGTGGGGTAGATAATACTCAGGTATGCTCTTGATATACTCGGGTATGGATAATCGGGTGTGTTGGGTTGATAATACTCAGGTATGCTCTTGATATACTCGGGTATGGATACTCGGGTGTGTTTCCGATATAGTGGGGTTGATAATACTCGGGTATGCTCCTGATATACTCAGGTATGGATACTCAGGTATGCTCTTGATATACTCGGTATGGATGTACGGGTGTGTTGGGTAGATAATACTCGGGTATACTCTCGGGTATGGATACTCGGGTGTGTTGGGTAGATAATACTCAGGTATGGATACTCAGGTATGTTTCTGATATAGTTGGGTAGATAATACTCAGGTATGGATACTCAGGTATGTTTCTGATATAGTTGGGTAGATAATACTCAGGTATGCTCCTGATATACTCGGGTATGGATACTCAGGTGTGTGGGGTAGATAATACTCAGGTATGTTCTCGATATACTCGGGTATGGATACTCGGGTGTGTTGGGTAGATAATACTCAGGTATGCTCCTGATATACTCGGTATGGATACTCGGGTGTGTTGGGTAGATAATACTCAGGTATACTCTCAGGTATGG
The DNA here is from genome assembly GCF_905171775.1 of Rana temporaria. Lineage (NCBI taxonomy): Eukaryota > Metazoa > Chordata > Amphibia > Anura > Ranidae > Rana > Rana temporaria. The sequence continues at coordinate 471,095,258 of NC_053492.1, read as the reverse complement.
ATACTCAGGTATACTCTCGGGTATGGATACTCGGGTATACTCTCAGGTATGGATACTCGGGTATACTCTCAGGTATGGATACTCAGGTATACTCTCGGGTATGGATACTCGGGTGTGTTGGGTAGATAATACTCAGGTATGCTCCTGATATACTCGGTATGGATACTCGGGTGTGTTGGGTAGATCATACTCAGGTATACTCTCGGGTATGGATACTCGGGTATACTCTCGGGTATATATACTCGGGTATGTTGGGTAGATCATACGATACGTATGCCTCTCACACATGTGCGTTTTCTGATGCCATGTCCCGGGGGAAAGTCACATGACATAAATGGCTTCCTATGGAAGGAGATCGGAGAGGTTCGGTGAAATGGTTAAAGGTTCCAATGCCAAAGCAAAGAGAGAGGGAGACGGGCAACCCTACCGAGTCCCCCGCTGCATGGGGAAGGTCCCAGTTGATGGGGGTGTATTCTGGGCAGTTGATGGGGGGGTGTATTCTGGGCAGTTGATGGGGGGGGTGTATTCTGGACAGTTGATGGGGGGGGGGGTATTCTTGGCAGTTGATGGGGGGTGTATTCTGGACAGTTGATGGGGGGGGTGTATTCTGGGCAGTTGATGGGGGGGGTGTATTTTGGGCAGTTGATGGGGGGGGTATTCTGGGCAGTTGATGGGGGGGGTATTCTGGGCAGTTGATGGGGGGGGGTGTATTCTGGGCAGTTGATGGGGGGGTGTATTCTGGGCAGTTGATGGGGTGTATTCTGGGCAGTTGATGGGGGGGTGTATTCTGGGCAGTTGATGGGGGTGTGTATTCTGGGCAGTTGATGGGGGGGTGTATTCTGGACAGTTGATGGGGGGGGGTGTATTCTGGACAGTTGATGGGGGGTGTATTCTGGGCAGTTGATGGGGGGGTGTATTCTGGGCAGTTGATGGGGGGGGTATTCTGGGCAGTTGATGGGGGGGGGGTATTCTGGACAGTTGATGGGGGGGGGTGTATTCTGGGCAGTTGATGGGGGGGGTATTCTGGGCAGTTGATGGGGGGGGGTGTATTCTGGGCAGTTGATGGGGGGGGTATTCTGGCAGTTGATGGGGGGGTGTATTCTGGGCAGTTGATAGGGGGGGTATTCTGGGCAGTTGATGGGGGGGTGTATTCTGGGCAGTTGATGGGGGGGGGTATTCTGGACAGTTGATGGGGGGGTGTATTCTGGACAGTTGAT